>NW_027466469.1:8860000-8872500 GCF_050575085.1 Anarhichas minor | reverse complement strand
CTAAGACCGTACGAAGCGGTTTTTGCTTTGGTCAGAAAAAAGTTGATGCGCTAAACAGGATATGAATAATTAACTCACAAGACTGATCTGCTGTTTCTGCTCGCAAATGCTCGTCTTTGTCTCCCTACAACATGAAACATGAAACACGAAAACAGGCCACCAAAGCAGATACCCAACTGTGTGTGTGTGTGTGTGTGTGTGTGTGTGTGTGTGTGTGTGTGTGTGTGTGTGTGTGTGTGTGTGTGTTTTGGGTTTGGGGGTTGTCGTCCTCCAGAAATAAGGTCAGGATGGACTCCCCTTAATCTTTGAAAAGACAAAACTATAAACAAGAAAGAAAGAAAAGTAAAATAGACAGCTGCAAAAACAACAAAGTGATAGAAAAACAATTTCCAGTAGACTAGAGGGACATTATATGATGTTTGGTGACCCGCAGGACACGTTTCTTATATGCCGGGTGACAAGATTATCGTCTTTACATCTTTCAATGGGCCATAATGTGGAATGAAAGACTGTAAAAAGATTACATTTCAAATCACATCAACAAATCAAGTCCTTAAAGCGTTTCATTTCACACATCCCTGTCAAATGTGAAGATGAACAGCAGTGTGTGTTTGGTGGGCTGAGTGGAAGAGAACACAACAGAATAAGAGTCTTTATAGGAAGGAGATGGAGCTCAGGCTCAGTGGAGACACTCTGCACGTGCCTTAAAGTCATTTAGCTCTTAAACATGTTCGTCTGTGCTTTCCTCCAGAGACAATAAGCCTGAGGTTATATGTCATTTAAATTGGGGTTAAGACATGCATTTATCTCAAGATGCATATAATATCTAATGCAGTAAGCAGATTATTTCACTACGGCCTCATAACTTCTAAATATGTGTCACCGCTCACAATGTGACGCGTAGAGTGACAGCAAACTGGCCTATGTGATCCAATGCTGATAATGTTAAACAAACAACAGCGTCTCAAGAAATCACTCATAACTTGAGATATATTAACGAGTGTTAATCCTCATGTTCTGACACAGATTGCCGAGTAGGGGGGGACATTTTGAACTGATATTTGACCCACTTCTCTGACCAATCATGTGGGCGGGGGAGGTCACACTTGTTGTTTTTGCTTCTTCATAAGCATAGAGTGTTACTTTTTGGTTTTTAAATCAGATTTACTTCATGATATTTTACTAACCACAACCCTGACCAGCAATCCAATCATGGGATTCTTTTTAATATTATATGTTCTGCTGTTGTGAGAATGACTCTGCAGGCGTCTGAGGCATCATGATTAAACTCTCATGGAAATCCCCAGCAGAGAGGTAGCTGCTGTGAAGTTGCTTTGATTTTCTGACTTGTTGCTCACATTTAGTCCATATGAAGCAGATACAGACTTCTGGTTTAACGTTGGGAAGAACACTCCAGACTAAAAGATTGCTGTTTTTAGGACAACTTCCCATTGACTTATGCTATTTTTCTCTCACATCATTATAAAGATATAAAACAGTGATGTCACATGGAGGAGCCCCCCTCCTGTGCCTGTGGATTGGCAGACCAGGGTGGTGGATCCCCTTTTTAAAACAGGAGACCAGAGCATGTGCTCTTACTATCATATTGCTGAGGGTCGTTGGGACGTCAAAGCTTGGATTCAGGAGGAGCAAAGTGGATTCCCTTCAGGTTGTAGAGCAGTGAAGCAGCTCTTTATACTTGTTGCGATATCGGATCAGAAGTTTGCCCATCTGGTTGCAGGTGCTGCAGGAGTAGGAGTTACCAGAGCAGTTACTACGAGCTATTCGGTCCTCATATACAGTAGCTCTGTGAGAGCTATTGAGAGCTTTGTCTGCAAATAAAACACGTTGTCAGTGGGCACTGAGCTCCACCATGCAGAGCCGTGCCTCTTAACGGCTCTCAACATGGCGATGCTTGAGAGCAACTTCACTGTCTGCTCAGGTAAACTCCACTATTTCTTTACATAGTCAATCGGTGTTTGTTGCTATGTTGATGCTTTGAATGTTGAATGTTGCTCCTTTAGAAGAAGGTTTAGGCATCGTATAAGGCCGCCTCCTGAACACCTCCCTCTTGAGGTATACTGGTCACAACCCAGGCTCAGTGATTGGCAGAAAACGGATGGATGAATTGACTGTCTCCATTCATAGAGTAGGGACGGGCGATACTAAACTTTTTGGAATTCGATACAATCCTAGTACTTTTTATACAATTTTAACGATACCCAGACTGATCATTTCTTAAATAGGTGATGAATGTGATTTTTCAGCATAATCAATAAAGATCATTACATTCAAAGACAAATGAAATTACAAATCTTGCTCATTAATAACACATTTATTACCAAAGCAAATATGAGTACAATTAAATAAAAATGTTTGTGCCACTTGATTGTCACAAATGGTGCATTCTGCTGTATTTTATCTACAGGTGTATGGTAGAGTTGAGTTTCCTCGCTGCCATTTTCTAAAATATTCGAGGCCTGGTTCTGATGTCACATTGGTTTCCACAGTCATGTGACACGGGTCAGCTAAATGTGACAGCGCTGTTTTGGCACTAACAATATACGAACATGTAGAAAATGTTTGAAAGTGATGCAGCCACCCACAAATGTGTTTATATCATTTAATTATTGATATGTTTTTAAAGGAATCAATGAACTTGTGAGTATTGAAGTATCAAAACCATAGTATTGATCCGCTCATCTCTTGCCGAACAATTATTGTTCCAGGTTGTATTCATGTGCTTCAGTCAAAGTATTTCATACTCTATCCTGCAGTCAGCTACGTAAACAGCAAGACCTTTCATGTGGCGCACTCAAATACAAAATAACAACTTCTATAGAGCTTTAGGCCGTGGTTTCATGGTTTGCAATGTGACGTTTGTGATCCGATGCACCAGATTGTAACTAAGCTGTGTCCATAAATGTGTGTCCATAAATGTGTGTCCACGCTTCAATGTAACCTGTCTGATCGGATAGTGATTGGATATTTTTTGTGGTCAAAGAGTGGCTGTAAAATGGAGGATAAAACCATTTCATTACGTAACAATTTTTTACAATAAAAGTCCCCTGTCATTTTTGCTGCTTACTCTTCCTCGCTGCAATTTCAGTAGACTTGTTTTATTGAGGAATAGCTGCTAGCCGCAAACAAAGCTCCTCCGTAGACACATTTTTCCTCTAAATTCTTCACAATAAAGGCCACCTGATTTGTTTCTTAAAATCTTTTATTTTGAAACAGCAAAATTAGAAAATATTGTGTTTTGGTCAGCAGTAACTTAACAAGACAGCAGGTCTTGGTTCTCCTCCTCTCTTCCCTTCGCTCTCCTCGGAAGATAAACTCGAGTGTGGATGGAAGATAACGGAGGTAATGGAGAATGGGAGTAATTGTATGGATGGTGACCACGTGCTGTCCACACCACACTGAGATTCAAACTCAATGTAAGCCAGGCTACCTCAACATGTGGTGTGTGGACTGAATATAAGAAATAGACGTAGTCGTCATGACGTCACCCATTGGTTTGTGGACTGCTGTTTTGAAGCCTTGAGTTTTTCATTCTGGCCGACACCATCTTGGTTTTTTGAAACCAGTGAGCAGAAGGGACCAGATTAGGACTGTGGAGGAGTAGCATAGACGGAGCGTTTAGGCACTGTTTCGATAAGTTTTAGTGTATTGCCATTTGTTGGCCTTACAAATGTGTCGAAAACAACCTGCAGTTTGACATTTTGAAGATATGTGTGCGTTTAGGGAATGGTGAGAAATTAATTTAGTCCCCTTGCACCCTCCCCCCCTCCCCGGCGTGGTTTAGTTCTTGAAAGAGTGGCTGAAGAGGGCCGGATTAAGACAGATGTGCTTAAATGATACTGAAGGGAGGACTTAGCACGGCACAGCCGGCGGATCATTGATTAAAAAAAGCCATGTCTTTAGCCTGAGCCAAATCCAGCCCTGCACTGATACACCACAGCTTCCTGCCCATGAAACCTCTCCTGTACCAGGCAACCACCATGCTAGCAAGGGGGGGGGGGGGAGGAGTGCAGGGAGAAGGAGGCAGACAGTGATGGTGCTGTAGAGCCACTTCCCTGTCTCCCCTTCCTCCCCCCCGGGGCTGCAGTTGCAGATACTGGGATTACGCAGGTCAATTATACACTTAATCTGCCTTTGCCCGGAGGGGATTAGGAGCGTAGCTCATTGATTGATTTGAAGTATTTCCGGTGACCTTGGGCAGTTATCAGATTCACAAGCGTGGTAAAATTGCACTTCTGTGTGACGAAAGTTAAAGCGCTTTTTAATGGCTGCTGCTCCCCCCGTCTCGCTCCGCTTACCAACTGCTGCATGTCTGTGACGGAGCTGAGCGGGGGCAGGGGTCAGGTTGAGCTGCAGATTGGGGGATTTGAGATTGTTGTCGTCGCCGCCGTTGTACTTTGGTCACGGCGGGTGGGTTTGTGCATGGGTGGGTGCGGGGGGGCTGTGGCGATGACAGAGAATGCCAGCAGACTACCGGGTTATGGAGCTGCCTTCATACCACTTGGCTGTCTGGAGACGTTTCACTTTGCCGGCTCCGGTCATGAACTGCCAGCCCCCGCGGCCATGCCAAGTGAACAGTTTAATCAACACTGAGCTCAGGCAACACGCAAACCTAACTCCAGCAGCCTGTCGGACGTCTTATTCCGCTCAAATGACTCCTTTATGAGAGGATAGACTAAAGAGGACACGTTTTATTAGTAACTATTGTTAAAATATTTGAGAAATAACTGAGAAATCACAATGGAGGTAATATAATGAAATCAAGTAAGTAAAAAGTAAAAAGTAAATGATAATAAGAAGTTGGAAAAGTTAATGATGGAAACATCATTAAAAACATAGAGATCAAAACAGTTAATTGCTATTATTGTGCTGCTTTGAATTAGTCAATTGTATTTCCACTGGAGGACCAATTCCATGTACAATTGTGTATCCCATTTATAGACAATGAATGATCAATAGATACATACAAACATCTGATCCCATCATTTTCTCACTGATACTGATACCCAACAATAAAACTATAATTCATTACATCAACCAACATTACAGTTGCAGTTCATCTTTGCACTCTTTCAGATCACTGCCCTATTTCTGGAGACTGGCCAAATGACCTTTGCCTTTCATCTACAACAATATGACTGCAATACTGCATTGATGTCCTCTTGTTGTTTCTGTTTTGAGTCAGTAATCTCATTTAGGTTGAAGCAAAAATATCTGTGAAAGGATTACACAACCAATAAGGAGGAAAATAATGGTCGGAATAATAAAGAAAGCAGCGTAGGTTAGATTGACTGTGTGTCTGTTCAAAACACGCTCTGAAAAGGTTTCACTTGCGTTTAATGAAGTCTGTAAGCAGCTTAGAGTCCTTAATAATTACTGAGAGAGAGCATTTTGTTGCTCCGCTTCGTTCCTTTTGGGTCTAAATCCTCTGAGAGCATTCCCAGTGCCAGGAGGAAACAGCAGAGGACACCAGGGCCACGATCACCCCGAGAGGAGGGAAATACAAGTTTAATGGAGACTTCTCCTTTGTCAAGTCCCGCTGGTTTATTGATCGGGGCCGGCAGGGTGAATTGATCGAGGACACGCATGTCATCTCTCGGGTCTCTATCACCCTTTTTACAGCCCCCTTCCCTCCCTCTTTTGCTTTGCCTTGTTAAAAAGGGAGGTATGGTGGCATTTGTTTGATTAACTTGTCTGACAAAAGTGACAGCTGCTCACGGGCGTATGTGGATGAGTGGCCCAGCGCCGCTCCCTCTTTGTACATCTGTCAGAGCCGGAGCAGGGCGAGCGGGGTGAAAAGAGACAAATTGGACCCAAAAAGAAGGCCATTCACCTTCTCTAGACCCCCCTCTGTCGCTCCACCCCTCTATCCCATTCAGGTGCTCGGCGGGACCCTCAAGTGCTTGCTGGCTTATTCCATTTTCACTCCCCCTATAGAGTTTCCTGAGCCCACAAGTGTTTTAGCCCTCTTTTTCCTTCCCTCAATCCACCCCTAAGCGGCTCTTTGTAAGTAGAATGGCTCACTTTTCTCAGGGCCCGAAGCCGGCGGCTTTTTTCTTTTTTATATTGTCCACCACAGAGCTTTTCTGTCGCTCATTGTATGTTTACTCAATGACCGGTCGCTGACCGTAATTCCAACTGTTAGGTTCCTCACAACATGGCCCCCCAACTACCTCCACCCACCGCTCCAAATATACACCCATCCCTTCTCCAAACCACCGTGTTTTTATGAAGTTGCTCCTTATTTAGTCTCTCTTGTCCACTGAACTGACACTTGCGGGTAGAAGGAGACGGCTGTTTTGTAAGAGACCCAGATTGTCGGCCTGAAAGGAAACCCAGACCTGAGATAAACATTTACCTTTCTCCTGTGTTGACTGCCATCCTGTTCCTCAGCACTCCTTTCTTAACCAGCTGCCTGGTTGAAATGCCCACTGAGCCCGTTTTGTTGCCGTGCCAGCTGTGCTCAGACTGCGGTCAATGGTCAGCCGGGGTTTGCCTTTTGTGTCGCCTGCACAATCAAAACAGTTTGAGACCTGTGAGCTTGTTGAGCCCAAACTTTGCTTTAGTCCTAATTTCAGAGTCCTCCTGCTCCTTCCTCCTCCTCCAACATACCCACTTCCTTGAATGAAAAGAGGGGGACAGAAAGAGGGGGAGAGAAGGAGAGATGACAATATCTAGCACTAGATGCTCGATCCCATTGAGCCTCAGTGAAAAGCCCCTTTCTTGTGAGTCCACACTGAGGCACATACATTTGAAAACATGTTAATGTCACTTCACACTTTTCACACACAATCTTTTAAAAGTCTGCCACCCACACACCAATGACCAAACAATAGGACGATGGTCAAAGAGAAACTGAGAAGTTTTGCATGACCATCCTACAAAAAAACGTATACTTTATTTTCATCTTAACATACAATCCCAGTACAGATAGGGAAATTTGATCTCTGCATTCCACCCATCCTAAGCATCAGGAGCAGTGGGGTGCAGACACTGAACATCGACATGCAGATTGAACGTCAATCTTGTGATTAAATAACGACCCACTCTAACCCCTGACGCACAGCCACCCCAGTACGTTTATGTAGCGGCAGCGTCTGGCAGCTTTTGTCATTTTCCAAACAATCAGACACTAAAGCCAACTTTTCACAGCGATTGTCCTGATGTGCGAAGTGGGAAAGTAAGCAGCCAGTCTCTGTCAACAAGCTCTTCCCTCTGCCTTTGAGTGTGGTCGGAACATTGGAAGCAGTGGTGGGCCGTCAGGGCCTGCAAGGCCTTCTCTGCTGGCCTAAACAGAATCACAAAGTTATAGCTATTTTATAATCTAATATTTTCTCTTAGATACACTACATCAGGGGTGTCAAACTCATCTTCACTCTGGGCCACATCAGCATCATGGTTTCCCTCAAAGGGCCGGTTGTAACTGTAAGACTGTATAACTGTAACTACTCCTAACATATTGTTAAATAACTGTCTCTGCATTTGATTATTGTTTATTCAAGTGTAAAATTATTGTACATGCAGTTATATAAATGTAAAATGATATTTAAGCACATTTCTGTTATTATAACATAAATCATTTTAATTTAGGGTTAAGAAACCCACATTACTCTATCAAAGATCAAACTATTAAAGAAAATAACAAAGACAAATATCATCAAACACAAGTTATTACATCAACTTTGTTCAAAGCTATTTTTGTCACCTCTCTGCATCACTAATGTCCCTGCCGTCGTCCCGTGCATGGCAGCTACATCCAAGAGCTCCTCACTGACAGTCAGGTCTGCCTTGAGCCTCTTACAAACATTGATAGATGATGTATCTCGTCTCTTAGCTAGCTGTGTTGTTAGATTGCTGCTAGTTCCTGAACTCGGTCTGCGATGGTGTTTCTTCACAAACTGACATTTGTAAAAGTCTGTATCTGGTCGGAGCTCACCTGCTCACATACCTTTAGCAGCACTGGGCTGTAGCTTTTGTACATATATTCTGCTGTGATTGCACTCTGCCTTTTAATTCTTGGACAATTTGATGTTTTTCTTGGAGGCTAAATTTAGCTCCGTGTTTGGTGTCAAAATGCCGACATGAATAGTATCCTTCATCACCGACACGCATCATAACACAGAAGACAGACTCGTTTTTCTCCTTGAAGCACAGACATGTATTCGCTTTCCCATCTTAAATTACATTTTCTTCCCTCTGCATCAATTTTTTTCTTCGTGGACATTTTGGGATTATTTGTCGATCTTTTTCAACTGAATCACTTGTTGGAAAACCTCTTTACGGGCTGTTCCCTCTCCTGTCCACCTGTTGTGATAGTTTTAATGTCGGCACACAGACAACATGCTATCTCATAATTTCAACTTTCTATCTCATAATTTCGACCATGGGGATACTTTTATTTTCAAGTCTAATTTTTTTTTTTTTTTTCAAAAAAACAAAAAAAAAAAAAAAAAAAATTCTTTTGCTGGTGGATTCGCGGGCCACATAAAATGACGTGGCGGGCCGGATTCGGCCCGCGGGCCTTGAGTTTGACACGTGTGCACTACATGTATTATAATTATAAAAATAGTTCCCCATTATCTTATGTTCTCATTGCACAGCTACTGTCTTCCTCAGTTGCTCTGCTTCCAGTGCAGCTTGTTTTAAGTAGAGCTTTTATCCAATCAGATTTCACCTCTGTGTCTCTAGGTAAGAACAGAGGCAGAGGCCTGCAGACTCACAAGTGAATCCAGTGCAGATTAAGTGAATGGGGACGATATTGTTGATTGTCATAGTGTTCAACCAATCAGATCTTTAGTTTGACATGTTGGGCGTATTCTTTGACATGTCAGAGCTGTCTAGGTAGTCTACAAGTACGTCAGCATTAACGTGCGATGTGATTGGTCAGTGGGCTAGCGTCACCGTTGTGAAGCTGAAGCAGCTAGCATACGTTAGTAATAGTAGTAAGAGTTCAAGTTGAAAGATATGTAAGAAGTTATGACATTGACATGACATTTTTAGCGTTTTGCTTGATGTAGCTTTGTTTTTTTAACACTCAATGGCTGAAGGAGGAGAAATGGATTTCTCAAGAAGGACGTTTCCAGAAAAACTGGATATCGTAAGAAAGGGTCGGCCAACCCCACAGCTAGCAGCCCTGACCCAGCCAGGAAAAGGATTTGTATGAACGGTATTTCTGGCTGACAGCGTCGGAGAAGCGTTGCACATTTTATGGCTAAGAATGTTCACAACAGTGACGCTAGCCCACTGACCAATCACATCGCACGTTAATGCTGAGCTGCACGTTAATGCTGACGTATTTGTAGGCTACCTAGACAGCTCTGACATGTCAAAGAATACGCCCACCATGTCAAACTAAAGATCTGATTGGCTAAGAATGGATTTTATTTGCGACTGAGCGTCTCGGTATTTGGAGCTACGCTACGCTAACCTGAGGTGGCTAACCAAGGCAACAACACGACACCATAGCAGGCAGGACACTTACAAGCTACGATGCTTTTGAAAACTTTTGGAGAGACCCGAGTGGATCTACACTTCAACGAACATGTTCACAGGAGGACCTCTGGCTGGAACTGAACCGCACGATGTTCTGTACAACCGCGTCATTAAACTCTTTGTAATCAAAGAAAGGAGGATGGACTTTGTCTTTAAGTGAACTGTCACGGCTCCGCTGTGACCTCAGCTCGTCTCAGCATCTCCCCTCTGTTCTGTGTGTGTGTGTGTGTGTGTGTGTGTGTGTGTGTGTGTGGCATGGGCGCGGCTTCAATCATCCGGCACCTGGGCTCATCTCCACACCTGCCAACAATCAGACCATCATCACCGACAGCTCAAATACCCCGGCTTCCTTCAGTCTCATCACCAGATTGTTTCGTCAGCTCAGTAATTCCTGTGCCACATCGCCGCCCAGCCGCCGCCACTCACGCCGCCACTCACGCCGCCTCATCATCCTACCTGCATGTTCCACTGGCTCCACGAACAACAAAAAATAAAACCTTTTACTCACCTACCTTGTCCCGGTGTCTGCGCATGGGTCCAGAATAACCGACCATAACATGAACAGCAGCTTTGGTAAGTGAAGTGCTTTTGTGTTTTTACATCTGCAGTAGCGTTACTACTGTGTTCATTTGTCTATGGTGGTGTTATTATGATATGGTTAATATTGTTCCCTCTGATGTGAATAATATTTGAATGGCTCGTGCTCTTTAGTGTGTTGTGGAATACGTGTTTTAGCGCTGCAGTGTTGCTGGATTGATTTGTTGCTTTGTTGTCATATAAATATATGTGACTGGTTCTTGTGAGTTTGTTCTTGTCATTGTGTTAATTACAATGATTTTGACTATATGCATTGTCCGTTAATGACACAGTATCCCGTCATTCGTGGGGTTAGGGTTCAGACATTTGATTTTCTGTTTGGGGTTTTGTTTTCTTTAACAAAGCAAGAATGATGGTCTGGAGAAATGAGGATTGTGTGGTGATTGCTTTAGCCCTGTTTGAATCAGTAGGGAACAGCTAAATGCTGCGGGGAGAGTTTGTAGCGTGAGTTTGTGCGTGTTGTTTGTTGCAGCATGTTGAGCGCAGTGGCTCCACAGAAAAACCATTATATTTCCCACAATTTAAGCTTCTGCATTTTCCAAATGCACTAGTATTATTCAAACGTATTGTTCGGTTCGTAAGCCTCGTACCGAACGGTTTAATATGAATACGTGTAGTTACACCCCTAGAAACAAGTAATAACCGTAGCTGTGGCGTCATAATGAGGTTATTAGGAGGTGGCTCAACTGTAGTATACCAGCCCAGGTATACAATGCACGGCCCACCACTGGTTGGAAGTATCATTTTTGTCTTCAGAGGCAGTCTGGTTACACATCATATGACCTAATCCATTTGAAGCAAACTGAGGCCTTACGCAACTTAAAAAAACTTCGCATAACTGCAAGCTGAAAATCAATGAGGGAGATGAATTGAGTCGGATGAATCGATGAATCGGGTATATTTGCAGTTGGGCTCTCGAGCTGTCATTTAGGCAGACTGTGAGGTCTGAGGGGTCTTAGCGAGGCAATGGACTGTTCTGTTCTCATGGATCTGTTTCTATTGTCTCATAACTGCACAAGTATAACAGCGATTTGATCAGGGATCATAAATGCTTCCTGCTGCATTGACATGGTTATCTATCGCCCCTTTCAGGCATTTAATTCATTCCACAAACGCGTTGGTAATTTACCTTGTTTGTCTCACCTTTGAATAAGCCCCGAGTTACTTTTATCTAAGTCACTATTGGATTGTTACTAAATTGGACCTAGAAAACATTTCTAGAACATTTCTAACATGAAGTCTGAGTTAAATGAAGGCAAAAGTAGCAGAAGGATCAAGACGTTCTTTGCCTTTATTAATTACGGGACAGTAGAGAGGTAACGGGAAATGATGGGAGAAAGAGACAGGGTGACATGCAATGAAGTCGCTGGGTGGAAAAGGCAGCATTGTGGTTACATGGTCTTAACATCCTAGACCACCATGAAGCCAGCAATATTGAAGGTTTTATGACTGAAAAGAGCTTCATTTACTATTTTATCACTTACAGTTGAAGAGAACATGTCAGGTACTACACCTATAGTGTGTGGCGAGCTATACGACTCAAAAAACAAGTGATCACTGAACTGGAAGTGAAAGTTGTCTCCTTATTGTTGCTTTCAATTGGAAGCACCTAATCAGGTGTGTTCATGCTGACAGCTGGATGTTAGCGTCAACACCAGACCTGAGATTTTTAAATGAACCAGTATTTGTGGAAAGTTCTCTGGTTTTTGGGTTAATATTCCATTTTAGTGTGGACAGAAGGTCAGGGAGGAGAGATGCATATTCACGTTATTTATCTACACTGTAGTGGACGTGGCCTCGGGGAGCACATCATCCAGTGCAAGATACTGAGCTCCATTAGCCTCCAGTGAAGAGGTCTTTTTATTCTCTGAGGGTCTAGCTTAGTCCTGCTGTCAGGTGACAAGATGAGCATGGAGCTGGAGGGACGGGGGCCTGGTGTTGTGGGTACTGAGATTGGAGTTTGGGGAGTGAGGGTGGGGGGTGGGGGGCACTCCTGACCCCACTGTGTGAGTTACTATGGTAATTGAGTGTCGTCATCAATGGGCCCACTCTGCTGAGCTCGTGAGCTAGACTAGAATAGGCCAGCGGTAGGCTCTGAAAAGCAGAGCAGGTAGGATTAGACAAGCCCTTTGTCCACAATGCAAAATGTCTTGCAGTCAGATTTAGCCCCCCCCCCCCCCCCCAACCCCAACAACATCCTTCTATTTGCTTCCTTGTCTCTGTCCATGTGCATATACGGGCTGTGTGTGAACACTAGCGTAAGCATGTGTGTTAGAAAGACAAAGTCGTGTTGCTTTATGGCACTCAGCGGCCTTCCTTCTTCTTCACAAGGAAGCCTGCCACTTGGCATTAGTGTTGCCGCGCCAGCAATCATCATTCCATGCCTCCTG